>NW_028242145.1:0-1000 GCF_964263255.1 Lissotriton vulgaris | reverse complement strand
TCCTCATTATTGCCGTAACGGGCACACCATTGTCATTTTCGGAATGCAAGTTTGTTGTGTAGTTTTACAAGATTTAATGCAGAAATGTTTTCGTTCACAGGAAAAAGACATTTATGAGTATGAAGTGTGATTTGTATGTACTTATACCTATTTGTGGGATGGTAGTGGGTCTTAGTCTCATCTTAATTTTTCACGCATGTTCTTGTTTCAAATGTACTTATCCCTATTTATGGGATGGGAGTGGGTCTTAGTCCCATTTTCCTTTTTCACGCATGTTCTTGTTTCAAATGTACTTATCCCTATGTATGGGATGGTAGTGGGTCTTAGTCCCATTTTCCTTTTTCACGCATGTTCTTGTTTCAAATGTACTTATCCCTATTTAAGGGATAGGAGAAGGTTTGAGTCCCATGTCCACTTGTTTCAGGCATTTTTATCCCTGCCTTAGGAATAGGAGTGGGTTTGAGTCCCATTTCCTCTCGTTTCAGAAACGTTATCCCTTTCTAGGGATGGGAGTGGGTTTTTTAGTCCCATTACCCCAGGTTTACAGTTACTTACATTTGGGATGGGTTTCTGTCCCATGTCCTTGTTGTTTGTCTCCACACCTTTGTGTTCAACCCGCTTGTTGTGGAGTGATGGGGTGTTTTCCATTTTCTCAGCTTAAAGGGGGTGTTATTCCCACCTTTGTTATTTTGGTATTGGGTGTCAGTCCCTTCACTTCAATGTATGTTGTTATGTGTGTTGGTAGTTATCTTTTGATGCCACACTGTGCTGCATCTGTTCTCCCATGTTGCACAAATCCTTGGGTGTTAGTCCCATGTGATGTATTTTGTACATTTGGGTGTTAGTCCAAAGCAATGTTTTTTTTTCACTTGGGCTTTGTGGCATAGTGTCCCTCACATGAGGGGTGGGCTATTGTGTTTTCGCCACAGTCTTCGCACTTGAGAAGTACTTCCTTGGGGGTCGTTCTACCCATGTATTCTAGTCTGGGTTACGTTTACCC